>NC_056727.1:1137101988-1137134488 GCF_019279795.1 Protopterus annectens | reverse complement strand
ATTCTCTATAGGAGATATTATTTTAGCTGGTGACTTTAATTGTATACTACATGAAAGTGATACTACCACTATAGGAAAAGAAGAATTACATCTAATGCAAAACATTTAAATGATTTTGCTAATTCTTATCATTTGAATGATATTAATAATCAGATAGATTCAAAATCATTACCATACACCTTTTTTCTAACAGATACAAAACTTATTCAAAAATAGATAGGGTCTTTATTTCTAACCAGATGGTAACAGATTTAATTAATTCCAAAATCATTTCATGTCCTATATCTGATCATAATTCAATTGTTTTTGAATTCATGATAAAAATACTCATAATGTTCAGATCAAAAGGATACCAGCATACTTAACTCAACTAAAAGACTATAAAGAATATATACTTTCAGAAGTAAAACATTTTTTAGACATAAATAATACTCCTGAAGTCTCTATTGTTTATGTTTGGGATGCCTTAAAATCATATCTATATGGACAAAGTATCAGATGGTATAATAATAAAAGGAAATCTTGGGATAAGGAATTGTTAGATATTCAAAGTAAATTAGACTCCTATAAATATAATAATAAAGAAAATATTATAGACAAGAAAGTTATTGAATAAATAAACAAACTAAATGAGAAATACAAAGAAATTTTAACTCATAAAGTTACAATAACTTTAGAGAAATACAAGTTTTTGTCTTATTCAATAAGCCCCAAATACTTACATAGACTTAAAAATAAAACAAAAAGGTTGAATAAACAAAACCATATCAAAGAAATCTTTTCTCTAAGGAAAAAGAAGAATGTTTCTAGTATACCAGAAATACTAGATGAATTTAGAAATCACTTTCACAAAATTAACCATAATAACATTAACATGGAACCTAAAGATAAAATAAAGGAGTTTATAACCACAAACATGAATAAAAAGCTTAATAAACAACAGATTAAACTATTGGACAAAAGTATTTCATATACAGAGGTTATCACACAAATAAATAAGCTTAAATCAAACAAAGCACCGGGTAATGATGGTATTATACCAGAGATATATAAAATCCTTTCTAAAAGTACATATTCATTAATGCATAAGGTTTTTATTTTGGCCCAAACTGAGTTAATAACCCCCCCATCTTGGCAATATACATTTATTTCGCCAATTTTAAAACCTAATAAAGATCCAACTAGATGTTCTTCATATCGGCCCATCTCATTACTTAATGTCGATTATAAAATGTTTATGAGTATCTTTGCTGATAGATTGAAGACAATCATTCCCGGCATTATAGATATAGATCAGACAGGCTTCATTGTAAATAGAAATACTTTTGATAATATAAGAAGAACTTTAGATTTTGCAAATAGGAAAAAGAAAGATTTAACACTTATTAGTCTTGATATAAGTTCAGCATTTGATTCAGTAATTTGGGACTATCTGTTTACCTTAATGAAGTGCACAAACTTCTCAGATGCATTTGTAAATCTAATTGAGCATTTATACAAAGGAACGTTGGCTTATATTAAGGTAGGAACATATGTTTCACAAAAAATACCCATTCTTAAAGGTACAAAACAAGGATGTCCACTTTCTCCACTATTATTCACTTTAGTAATAGAGCCTTGGGCTAATTTGATCAGAAACAGTACTGACATAGAGGGTTTTGAAATAGATAAAAATACAACATCCAAAATTCAACTTTTTGCAGATGATGTTCTAATTACATCAGCAGGATCTAATTCTTCTATGCAGTCTCTATTTGATAACATGATGAATTTTAAAAGTATTTCTGGTTTAATATTCAATGAAGAAAAATCTAAAATACTACCTATATATACACGAAAAATATTCTCATTAGTGATTTTACTAAATATGTACCCAATTCAGGTCAGATAACTTATTTAGGTATAATACTATCTAAAGATATTAAATCTATTATATATAATAATTATAATACCTGTTTTCTTAATATACAAAATCTTTTAATACCTGGAATAATATGTTTTTACTATGGAGGAGAGACTTACAATTATTAAAATGATAATATTCCCCAAGATTTTATACTTAATACAATCAATAATACTTCCACCTACAAAAATAATTATCAAGAAACTGAATACACTAATGTTAAATTTCCTATGGGCACCTAATAGACCTAGGATTGCATTAAAGAAACATACTAATAGCTGGTCTCAAGGGGTATTTCTTTTCCAGACTTTAATTTATATACTATCTCTTCTATTGTAAAAGTTATTACTTTATTAATAGATCAGTCATATGTCGCAAAATGGAAAGATTATTGGGAGCTAATTAGTATGCACTTCATGAAAATCTCCTTAACACATAAAAATATGATTGTAAATAACTCCATGTTATGGTTACTAAAGGAATTTTGTACTTCACCTATTACACGTAAACATATGGTTTGTTACCCATTAAATATTATTATTAGTTATCGTAACTTTATATTCATGCATCCTAAGTATAGGGAATGGAATTTTATTGTATTCCCTATAATGTATACTCAGGGTATGCTTTTGTCATCTACTTCTGAAGGAACTCATTTAGCTATAGATAATGATCTAAAGTACTGGTATCAGTTGATATCTGATAATAAAGTTAAAAATCTAGATTTTTTAAAACAAGAATTTGATCTAAGAGAAACTTGCTGGTTAGAGGTTCAGACCTTTAGACAACATCTCATTGATAAAATAGATCTAATGTCTATAACAGTTAAAAAATCTATTCCAACACTGATTGATTACTTGATATTAAATTTACAACATAAAGTTTCTGATAAAGGTAAACTTTCATACATACATAAAATTATCAGACAAGAAACCTTTTACAGTGTAGATTCATACTGGAATTATTTCACTTCTATTAATGGGGACCCTCCAAATCAACAAGATAAACAATATATATTGGAATCTGCTTATAGAACTATGTCTTCCATTGTCTGGAGACTTTATACATGGAAATTTTTACATAGATCTTTTTATACACCTTTGATGATGAATAAAATAAATAATAAAGATAATTTATGTAAGAGATGTAATGTAGAAATTAATGCTGACTGGGCTCATATGTTTTATGACTGTATAAAATTGAAAGAATACTGGAAGTCAATTAATGAATTTTTGCAGGCTCTTTTTACAGATAATTTCATTATTTCTAAATCTCTTATATTATTCAACACACCTGTACCTCAAAGTGTTAAAAATGTCAAGCTTCCCTTGTTATGGTCTATTCTAGCAGTGGCTAGGAAAATAATAACTAGAAATTGGATTTCAGATACACCTCCTTCGTTCAATGAATTTAAAAATGTTATGAATATAGTGTGCCATATGGAAATAAACACAATTAGGACAAGAACAAATAGAAAAACATCTTATTATATTGTATGGGATAATTTACAAAATTTGTTAAAAAAATTTTAATTTCAATAGCATGGTATTTTAGTTTAATTAATTGATCTGATTGTAGTGGATGTCTTTGTAAATACTTTAGTTGTTTTGTTGAATGTTATAATAATACCTATTTTTAATTACTTGTATAAAATTGTTATGATATTTATCTTATATGTTAAAACAATAAACCTGTTTTAAAAAAAGAAATGAACAGCTAGCATTGTGCTTGAGTTAGCCATAGTACCTTGAATGGTAACATAACATGTATCTAACTGGTAGTAATCAAGGCCATGTTGTTTTCCTCAGGAAGTTTCTCACAAAAATTGTTAAATCAGCAGAAATTCATGGGAATGATGGTCAGCAGATGATGATGAAAAGGTGGTAATCTGTTACGTCAGCTTGGTAGGCCATGTCTAGTTAGAGAATGTATAAAAATGAAAGTATTTCCTGTTTCTAGTTAGACAAACTCTGTAATAGCATGTTTTTGTCTCCTTGCTGCAAGATTAAAGTGCCTTAACCTGAACCTACCATGTTTTGATCATTTTTAAAGTATATTTTTTTCTTTGACATGAAGTAATTCAAACATGTCAGGAAAAAACACTAACATAGAAAATAAAAATTGATGATATAGAGAAAGATAGAATGATGTGGTATAACATAGCAATAACCGACAATGTGGGTGTGGTATATTGAAAATTTACCCATAATTGGTGTGGTTTAATCACGAGGGTGAAGCCTGAGTAATTAAACAAAAACAATCATGGGTAAATCTTCAATATACCACACCATGGAGACGGTTATTGCTATTATACAGTGACATTATTTCAGAAAAAAAATTACTTTTCTTAAATAATGTCTTTGTATGATGGTTCCATGGTGTTCTGTTTTCCTGAGATATCCCGCTGCTTTTTTTGATGTACTGTGCATGCGCATGGGAATTTTGTTCCCATGCTTATGCATTACATCAGTGCTGTCTGAGAGATACTATATATAGGAAGCAACAGGGAAAGGAAGATCTCCATTGCTTTTTTAAATTAAAAAAATACACCAGCACACTTTGAAGGTATAGGAGAGATGGGACATAGAAAATAAAAGGATAATCATGTATATTTCTCTAATTTTGAATAACGTACGTGATTATTCTTTTACTTTTGTCTGTCCCACCTTTCTTATTGGTTTCAAGTGTCCAATTTTATAAGTTTATGATTTTTGTTTTTGTTTAAATGAAAGAAAAGTTAAATTTTTATCACATATATTAATGGAAGAATGTACGGGTGACCTGACATTTTTCCATTGGTATATGCTCAGATTTATAACATGCATGCTAGTTAGGCTGACCAATCAGTGTGCTACTTTTTGAATATTAATGGACAGTCATTGTATAATAATGTGATAAAATAATATCACTATGTAAATCTACTGGAAAATTTATTAGAAAAAATGATTAAAATCATGAAAGTAAGGAAAATTGTGTGCCAAGGTAGTCAGGATTTCTTATGAAGACTGGTAATAAATAAGTTGCCAGTAAAAGTGAATATGCCATAAAAAAGAAAGTTGAAAGATTGTATTTATTTTGAGGGGAGGAAGAAAGAACAGAGCTTGTTCTTTTGAAATATAAAAGAGTCATTAAAATCTGGAAAAGTTATGTGAAGAAATGTTTTTGTGAATATTAATGACAAACAATATAGATATGGGTATGATTATGTGTGGATATTATAAGAACAATCAGAAAGAATACACGAGGAGAGTAGATAAGAATTTATTTTATGTAATATGGGTTATTTGGAATAAAAGATTTAAGGAAATTTTGTTTAATGGAAAATGGATTTTGGCAGATATATTGCAGAAATGTAGATTATGGTTGTGTGAAGAAGGAATGGGGGCCAATTATGGAAGAATAACAATGAGGATGTTATGAGAAAAATGACAAATAATAAAAATAGAAATGTGTGTGTGTGTGTGTGTGTGTGTGTGTGTGTGTGTGTGTATGTGTGTGTGTGTGTGTGTATGTGTATATATATATATATATATATATATATATATATATATATATGTGTGTGTGTGTGTGTGTGTGTGTGTGTGTGTGTGCCTGTAAATATGTAACTTTTTTTTATATTGTAGTAAATAAAGAACCCATACTCTTTGGAGGAGATGAAGTGAAGCACCCTCTGAGACACAGTGGTACTGGAGAATTGCTGATGCAATTTTGGGAATGGAGGAGAGTATACTAGAGACAGAGAGAGGAGCAGGAAAAAAATATTGAAAGAAGTAGAAAGAGGAGATAAAATAATTGTTACAGAGCTGGAAATTGTAGGATTGGAGACACAAGTTCTAGTAGACCGCATGAACCAGGCAGAGCCAAAGGAAGAAGAGGAAGAAATGTGATGGAGTGATATTGTGGAGAGAGTATTACAGCAAGAAGAAACTGCAAGGCTGGAAACATGAGTAACACCTGGTGAAGGGAAAGCACTGGAGGTATTCTCAGCTGGTTGAGTATCCAGTTTTAAGGGTTTGCCTCTCCAACACATTGTTTTGTTACAAGAAAGAAGAAGTTATGCAGATGCAGCAAGGTTAAGGAAAAATGAAAGAAGGAACTGAGTGGAGGCAAAGCCATGCAGTTTCTCAACAGCAACAGAGAAAACGACCAGTGTTAAGAATAAAATGTTAAAACAGTGGCAGTGAAACAGGTGTGACATTATGAATGGTATTATTTTGCCACTTGGGTATGACAATAAAGACATAAAAGCATTAATTCATTTGTTAGCTGATTTTTTGTGAAGTGACATTTAAAAGCTTTAACTTGCTGGAAAAAAAGAAAGAAAATAAATACAGCAGCACCATGGAAAAACTATTTCAGAGCTTGGACCTCAACGAAAAAGACAATAAGTGCACTATTTAGGATGAACATGAAGTAAAAAATATGCCATGAAAGAAAAGTCTGAGTAGGGGGCTGGGTAACAATTGATGTTAAGAATGGGAAAATTTAACATATTTCAAATACAAAAACTGTGAATGGTAAGAATGGACTTGTTAGGAACTGGGACAACCTAAAGCATGTTATTTCTGTGGGGATGAAAATCATTTAGTACAAGACTGCAAAAAAAGAAGACATGGCCAATGCAGTGAGAGGGGACATACATGATCAAACGTACGCCTGTTTGTAGAAATTGTAAAGAATATGGACATTCTGGTTTGACTGTCCCATAATAGAAAATGAAAGAGTAGATGAAGAGGAATGCTCTCAAGTAAGACAATCTGTAGAAAATATTACTACTGAAGATGTTGAAAGAGAAGGTGGTATGTGGGAAGGGGAAGTTAAAGAAAGGTTAAACAGTGAAAAATAGAGGAAAGAAAGGTTCAAAGTGAGATTATTAATATACAGGAAGAGAGCAGATTTACAATTTTATAAGTGAAAGAAGAGGTGGAAACAGAGACAGGAGAAGAACAAGAACAAGATAGTGAAAAATCAGTTGGTGGGAGACTTGGGAGAAGGAAAAGAAAAATAAGATCTGAAAGTAAAACACTTACAAAAAAAAGGAAAATGATGATATAGGAATTTTATCATTAAACATTAATAGTATTATACATGATTTAAGAGGAATGGTGGTGGAATGGTGTAAAAATAAGAAAGAATGATTTTTGCTTATTAAACACGAGCTATAACAAAGAAGAACAAAGGAAAGGAATAGAGGCAGCCATCATGCCGCCACTAATTAGAGTGAGGAGGAGGCATTTGGCTTAAGAGAGAGTCATAGTTACTCACTCACTCACCCCATTCATTGAATTTCTTTCCTTTTGATTCAGAGCACTGGTGAAGAAATCACACATCCAACCACTTCGGGCCTTCGCGATGCTTTGTTTTAATTAAAGGGGGGCAAATTTATTTGATTGATAGAAAATGAGATGTTCTGGAAAATGAATTTTTTAAAAACTGAAGAAATAAGAATTCTAGATGTAACAAGAACAGTACCAGGAAAGGTAGTTATAAGTGATATGAGAATGGGACAAAATGTATATGATTAATAGTGATTTATGTGTATACTAATATGACAGAGAGAGAAAACAGTAGCTTGAAGAAATTAAAACATTTATGTTAGTGAATATGCCAGTGGGGTGAAAGTAGATTTTTAATTGTAACCCAAGGAAAAAAGGAAACATAATGCATGATATTAAAATGCTAAGGGAATTAATAAAATGTGGAGATTTAAAAGTAGGAAAGAATAGAGACTGGACAAATAAAAGGGGACTGAATTGGTTATATAGTTTATTCTAAAACATGAAATAAATAACAGGGAGAGTAAATATAGCAGAGTTTTCACATCATAGAGCAGTATGGACTAGAATTGGTGAAGATGCAAAACAATAAAGGAGGGAAAATGGATACAGAATTTAAAAATAAGGAAGAAATAATATGAAGAAAGAAATATGGAAATAAGTGTATGACAATTATACCATTTTATAAAAAATGTATATAGTGATGGGTAATGCATAAGCAGGTGTATAAAAATATGCATTTAGAAGTAGAAAGAAGAATAAAAAGTGAGTTTAAATATAAAGAAATGTTATGGGATTATGAGAAAGATAGAACAAGGAGATGGCAAAATAAGGGAAATAGAAAAACAGGTGTATGAAAAGACTACAGAGAAAGTAAAAATTATGTTATATAAAACAAAGCTTTTTTTCTGAAACAAATGGAAGGGGGGGGGCTTATTTAGAAAATAACTAAAATGAGAGAAGGAAGGTTTGACTCTATCTTAGATAGCAAAAGGAGACATAAAATACAAGCAATAAGATCTTATGGATTTGGTAGAGAATTTTATAGGAAAAATGTATAAAAAAGAGGAAATGGATGAGCAAAGAGAATAGAAACTAAAAAATCTGAAAAAAATCAAGATTTTTTTAGAAAATTATACAACATTAGAAAAATACAGAGGGAGGTAAGAATGAATAAGTGTCAGGTTTGGATGGCACAGGCTATGACTAGAATAAGGAAATTAATAAAGATAAAAAGTATTTTTTAAAAATATTAAACAAATGCATGAAGGAAGGTATAATGGAAGATGACATGTGGTGGAGTGATAAAATATATATGGAAAGGGATGAAAGAAAAGTTATAAAAATGGAGACCTATAACATTAGGGAATACTGACTATAAATGATTTATGAAAATAATGCAAAAATATGGAAAAGTAGTGTATCTAGTAGTGAAAGAAGAGATCTATGGTATAAATGAAAGTGAGTTGAAAGAAATGTTAGTTATAATGAAAGAACTGATGCAGGTGATACCTAAAGAAAATAAAGAAGTTAGAATCATGTCATGTGATGTAGCTAAAGCCTTCAATAAAGTAAGCCATGATGTAATGAGACAAATTTTGGAGGCATATGATATAGTAGAAAAATATCAATGTAATAAAGAAATGTTATGAAAGTTCATGGGTGCAAGTTATGATAAATGGATGGATGGGGAAAAATTATTATGAGAGCAGTAAAGCAGGGATATCCAATAAGAATTTGATTATTTGTATTAGTAATTAATACAGTAGTACAGCCAAGTATGTATGAACTGAAGGAGGCAAGATGGAAGGAAATATTATATTACCAAAATATATGACATATGTAGATGATTTAATTGTATTAATAAAAAACAAATGATGGATAACTGAGTTTGTAATAAAGATTGAAATGCTATTAGAATGCAGGTCTGCAGTTAAGAAAAATGATGTGTAAGGAATTTGGTGATATAAAAAAAGTAAATGGAATATATTTCAAAAGAGAGGAAATAAAGATTTTTGGGGGTGACATTTGGTATAAAAGTGTAAATGTCAGTGTTGAGAGAAGAAATAAGTAAACTGTTAGCCTGGTGGAAACATTTTTATCATTTCAGAAAAAAAGACATATATGTTGAATACTCATGTATTAGTAAAAATAGCAGATTTAGGTGGAATGAAGAAGAAACAATAAAACATTGTTTTTGGATTGCAAAAGGAATAAAGAATGTGGTGCAAAATTTAAAATGATATAGATGGGAAGGATTTAAATGTATAAATATAAATATGATATTATATGGAACATATGATACAGTAAAGAAATGTGATATTGATAATTGGGATAAAGTACTATTTGTGATGGACTTTCCAAGATGGCTCCACACTGATCAATAGTTTAACTTCAGCTCTCCCACTGTGAAAAAGAAACTGAAAGACAAGGGCCTGGAACTCGATCACTTTTAGCAAATTCAGTTGCTGGCTAGAAAGTACACTGCCTGGATGCCAGCAAAGAAAAAAACTGACCATAAGAAAGCAGCCAAAACCTGTATTAGTGCAGATGCAGACCTAGCAGCAGAAAGTGTTGATCCTGGCAAAACTGAAGCAAAAGGGGAAAGTATTAAAAGTTATAGTTAGCAGAGTGTTTCAGGAAAATGATTATTTACTGTACACCCGGCAGAACAGAAACAAATTTATTCAAGTACTCAAGGAATGTCGAGAGTCAGGTATGAGGTTCATGCAATTGTATCCAGCTGTCTTCAGAATATTTTTCCTGGGGGATCAAAGTATTTTTTTGTTGCAGAACTGGCTAAGGAGTAAATTCTAAAATTCATCCGACAAAATGTGAGCCATCAAGCAGATGTGGACTCTGCTTCTCATTCTTCTAATAATAAAGCAAACAGAGAGACATTGTTAGTGAAACCTTTTCCATTTTTTCCAAAAGAAAATGCTTGAGAGAAACCTAAGGATATGCGGGAAGAGAACAAAAGATAATACAAAAATTGAGGAACTGAAAGCTCTTGCCTATTGATATGGATAGCAAGATACAAGGTGTGAATAGTAATTAATAAAGAGTTGAAGAATTTTATCTGGGAAGGGATGAGGGCAAAACAAAAGTAAAGTGGGTAAGTTGATCCTTAGAACAAGTAAGTTTTATGATTACCTGATCTGAGGGGATATTTTAGAGCTACACAGTTAAGACTTTTATACATAACGCAAGGAGAAAGCTACAATTCAAAGTGGAAAAAGATGATGAAGTGGGGGGATTCAAGATATGTAGAAAAAGTGGGATTTTGGATGCAGATCTTTACGGAGAAGCACAACAGTCATACAGAATATTATATTCATAAGGTAGCAGAAAGTATGCCAATAACTAAGCCAACATGGGAATGGAAAAAGGAGATTATGCAGATAGGGATGATTGCAGTTAGGGGTAAAGACAATAGGCAAGAGGGGACTGGGATTTATTGGAGGAAGCTGGCAAATTAACTAAGGAATTTGGAGCAAATAATTAGAGGGGGAAAGATAATAGAATAGGAAGAGGTCAAGAAGACTTTTGGACAGTAGGCTAGAGATTGCCTTCCCTATCAGGGATTGATATCAGAGTATAAGTAACGAGAAATGGATGGGGGAATCCTAAGTGAATGATCTACATAGGTTGAGTTTTTAACTGAATCTAGAACAGAAGCTGTTGTTAATTAGTAGGGCATATAACATATTGTATGATATCAAGAATGAATCAGAAGGTCAGGAAAAAATGGAAAGAGAAACTAGATAAGCAATAAACTATGGGAAGATATATGAATAGCTCCCAAATATGCAGCAAAGTTTAGAAGATTTAGGATTTTTGCCTGGAATGTTTGCATAGGTACTTTTTATTCTGCCTTAATGCACCATGCTATTGGATGGATGGATTGCATTAATACACCTTGCTACTGCAAGAAGACTCCAAAGAATTTTTCCTCAGGTAGATGGCAGATGGTGGTGTAATGAGGAAGAAAGAGATACCTGGCAGCATATGTTTTCGGAGTGTAATGAGTTGTCCGACTTTAAAAATTCCATGCAGAGTACTATGTCAAGAATACTGGATGAGCAAATGAGTGCATCTAAGGAAATTATTTTTTTGAACTGGTATACAAAATCTGAATTGCCTAGACATAGTAAGGCCTTGTTAAGTTTAATTTTGGTGTCTGACAAAAAAATGCTACAAAATGGAAATGAAAGTCTAAACCAACCATATTTGAAGTAGTGAGTATTGTAGCAGAGATAATACAACAGCAAATGGGATCTTTAGAAAAGGTAGGAGTAAATTACATAGAAAAAAAATGGAAATTGTGGGAACAACACATGCAGAAAAATGTTTTGGAGGAGTAATGAGGTTTAAGAGAAGGTAGGAACTGAACATTTTATGTAATGTTGGATTGATTATATTGTATAGAACAATATATGTGATGTGGGTCTAGTTCAAAGGATTTAAATTTCACTACATCAGACCTCTGATCATCAAAGACCAGATGATCGAAGTTGTGAAATATCGAACAGAAAAAAAATCTAACAAGTGAAAATGTCTTCTTTCATGATTTTGCAGTGGGCAACCATCCTGCACCGCCCACAGTCTCTGCTACTTAAATATACCAACTCCAAGATTGCACTACAGTGAAGAGAATGGTAAATTTCCTGTTACATACTGTACAGCGATCTCCATTCACTGTTCGATATTTCACAACTTTGATCGTCTGCTCTTCACAGATCAGAGGTTCGATGTTGTGAATTTTCGATCCTTTGAAGTAGACCCATGTGATGTATTATGTTTGCAAATGTGAATTTGTTAATATAGTTTGATTACTTTTATATAAATGTAAGTTTACCAATGTCGAAGTGATAATTCAATAAAGTTGTTTAAAAAAAGTATTGTTTGTGACAGTATTGGTCCTGTAGAATAAAAGATGTGTGAATTTGTTATATAACAAGAAAATGGAAGAGGCTGATGTATAAGCTAAAATAAGAAAATAGTTGTGGAAGAAAGGGCGAGGATGAGAAAGGATTAATTTAAAAAGAATGAAAGAAATATAATTGTTTGGTAAAATTGTTTATAAGTTATCAGCACAGAGTAAATTAAAGTATGAATTAAAAAAAAATGAGAGCATAAATAATTGATTTAATTCAGCTCAGGTAGATGGGGCCTTGGTTTAAATGTTTCATCCAAAAGAAGGCACACCAAGGAACACAGCACCCCCATTATGTTGAACTACAATTGCAATACTGAAAATGTAATCCAAGTACCTGGCATGGGAATAAAACACACAGCCTTCTGCACCAAAAGAGAGTATATTAACCACTGAGCCACTGAGACTTCAAATAAGCATCTCTTAGTTTCCCAGCTCCTTCTATGGAAAACAGCACTGATAAGACAAATCTTTACCAAGCAAATTCAGCAACATGAACTGTTTAGTACTAGGAATAGCAGTATTGCCAAAAGAGTCCTGCAGGCAGCCATACATGTACTGGATTCTTATCTTCCAAATCTGAAAGTCTAAAAAAAAATTAAATAATACTGTGCAGTGTATACATCCATGACCTTGCTGTCCTTGGTGCTGCCCAGTACTGTGCATGCATGAAATTAATTTATGTGGTTGTATTTAAATGCTCCACCCCCCACACTAAACAGGAACAAAGCTCTCATCATGTAAGCAACTGTTACAATCAGCATAAAAGCTAACTCAAGTTAGTTATCAGTACTGAAAGTAACAAAACAACAATCTGGAGCAGTATACCGAGTGGGCAGGCATGGGCCTCCTGGAGACAATACCCCAGATGGCCACCTGAATTGCTCCTGTTATAATCCACAACTGGTGCAGCATGTTCATGCTGTGGAAATCAATGTACCATACCTGAGGGTCCTAAACCAGGAAAGTTTTAAATGAGTGTGTTAAAATTCTTCAAATGCCCTCTTTGTTTCAGTAAGGTAGTAAGTCACTTTATCCTACTGCCTGGATTCAGGCAGCTTTTCAACTGATGACTCAACTTTGTTAGAAGTGGGTATTACTTGCACTGCAGGAATGCTAAGAACTTCTTCAGTGTGTGCCTTTTATTTACAGTCCCTTGCTGACAAGGACGTTTTGTCATTTACTGAGAAATTTAATGAACTAGTGGGTAGCTAGTCTAATGCATTTTTTTCAAGTACTTAAGTGAATTTTTGTAGACAAATTCAGTTGTTTACTGCTGATGGAAGCAGATGGAGTGGCTACATTATATGATACAAATGTATGTACCTGTACAGTGAGATGCTTTTTGTCATGTATGTTCCCTTCAGTCTTTTGTTGTGGTGGGTCCTTCTGCTGAGTTTGTTATATGAGAAAGAGTACAACAATGATAGAAGATGTTCTTTCACTGGAAGGGTGGGAAGCATTATTGCTGATGGATGAGCAGTAACCAGAATAAGACAACAATGTGCTGAGCACCTATGTTACGCGTGCTCAGGTGCTACAGCACTGTAGTCCCCCAGTATCAGGTGTTCTGCACAGATACTCGGTTATTCCACAGCACTGAGGAATCAGCCCAGGACCTGATAGCCATAGACAGTGCTTCACAGAAAATGTATAACTGGTCATCTTTAGTATCAGTTATTCTGTGTTAATGCCACTCAGCCAGAATTTTAACAGCTTATGCCTGGACAGTTTAGATGGATTTGGCTACACATATTGTAAAACCTGAACTCTTACCAAGCTGTCTCAACACGCATGTATATATATATTTTTTTCTTTTCTAATTATTTATGCAGCCCTCATACCATTACAATATGATAGACCTGACCTAAATCTCATTACTTAGGAAACATCACTGAGAGCTTATGGAGGATGGACTTATTCCTACATTATAGCTTAGGGATCAACACCACACCCAAAGTATGGCAGTATTTTACATCCCTGTCATAAAGGTCTGTTTCATAATCCTGAATGACAAGGAAGTGACTAAAACAAATAACTACAAAGTTTTCTATGTCAACGCATACAAACTATTGAAAAATAAAATCAATTTACAAAATAATTGCAAAATAAAATAAAAAACCATCAGCAGTAATATTTAGGGTCAGTCCCAATATGTTCCATGTGGGAACTGTCCTACTTACAACCTGACTACTTTAACATTACCACTCTGAAGCTGCACGTCTTTGGAACATGTCAATTCAATGGTTTATAATGGTAAGCAATCATTCTCTTGTCTCCACTGATATGTAGTTTTGGTGTGAAAATCCTAAAATTATAGGACTGTGGGGGTAGAACTCCCCCACATTGGGAATGAAGGGTTATTTTGCTCCTCCATGTTGACGTTCATTAATTTCTTGCATAAATGTGGCATTATTTTAGGGGTACAAAGGAACTTACAATGCAGGACAAAGTGGATTTACTGATATCTGTGTCTATCCAGATGACCGCACCATAATTTGTTGTTGGGCTGAGCAGCCTAATAATGCCATAATAATGTAGTTATCATAGGCCATGTGGACTTTGGACAGACAGTTTACAACATGTAAGGATATAGACAACACATTTGGGAGCTCGGATTATCTCAAATAATAACCTAACTAAAAGCCAGGAAGCCCTATGACACTCAGAAGTGATGATTCAAATCCACAGGCAATCAAAAAAGGGATTAATACTCAACATACAAATTGCTCATTATGGGATCCAGGGTAATATTAGCATAATTCATTATTAAGCCAGTCCCCCTGTTAACAGCAATCAAGGAGACCTTGCAGAACATGTAGATGGAATCACCTGTATTTATGTAGGTGATCCTAAGATCAAGTGTAAATAAATAAATGAGAAATCAAAACTAAAGAAGAAAATAGGAAAGTGAGAAATGGTGTTAGAAAGTCATAGTCACAGACAGAAAAAAAATAAAACTAAAATTAAAAGCAACAGCAAACAATAGTGAAACAACTCTAAGTACAAGGCACACAGTGATGGGGATGATGGGATAGATAAGCTGACAAAAGACAGCACTGAATGATTCACCTGAACAACAGGTGAGCTGAGACTCAGACATTTTTTCAGTTAAACAAAAGAACGAGTCTCTTTCAGTTTACACCACCATTCTTTGGGATTTCCATAAAACAATGTCATAGAAACAGCAGACACATCTTCATAGCATGGTGCATTAAGGCAAAAGGGACTTAATGCATGATTTATAACAGTATAGCAGTGAGACATGTTAATACACTTTGCTGTGGCCTAGAAGCTCTCAAATATGCTGTACTGCACAGAAGCAGGCTAACCCTCCCAAAGCAGATACAGCTATGAAGTAATTAAGATTTTGCTTAGTACATGGGAGTTCGAATGACATGCATTGAATGGGTGTACCTTCGTTGAAGGTTGGGCGTCGGACTGGCAACTTGACACCATAAAAACCAACTGCCAATCATTAGCGGACCGGAGTTCCGCTATGGCGACCCCTAACCGGGAAAAGCCGAAAGACAAACAACAACAAACAACAACAACATTCTGCATTTACTATTAATTAAAGTTATACAGAAATATTCAGTGATTAGTATTCTTCTGCAGTTAGCCTGAGTCCATACAAAATTAATACTGTAGAGTTAATGCTCTCTGTAAATATTTTCAGGTTCGCTTAGGCCTCCACTGAAACAGGCTTTGACCCCTGCAGAGACACTGGCTTCACCATTTGAGACCCACTGTACTCTGTTACATACTGTCATCATCCACAAACACATACACACAAAAGCACACACAGTCACACACACACACACATATATATATATATATATATATATATATATATATATATATATATATATGTATACACACACATATATACGGGGCCTAGTCTGAACATTGAAAGTATGTTAAATTGAATCCTGATGTAACAACATAGATCCATATATATATATATATATATATATATATATATATATATATATATACATATGTATATATATATATATATATATATATATATATATATATATATATATATATATATATATATATATATATATCTAAATGCACACAAACACATGTAATGTGAGTACATTTTTTCTGACAACCTTGGAACAGAGGTGAATTTATATAAGAGGCATAGCCAGGATTAATGGAATTGTATGTCATCTTCTACAATGTAGCCCACTTCCTACAAGCATAATTGCATAACTGCCAAGCACAGAAAATGCAGACTTAAGAAAAAAATGGGTTTTTGAAAGAGAAACATGTTGTATAATGTATAACATTAAAGCATGATAAATATTTGGGGTTGTCTATTTACCTATACTGGGGTGGGGTGGGGTGGAGGATTGGTCAGAAAGAGGAATGGCAGCCCTGGTGGTGATACTGAAGTATGTAGCTCAGAATTTAATGCTTATAAAAACCAGGGGTGTGTACTGACAGACATTTTTGGCTATAACAGCTTCACAGCATTGCATGTCAGGTGTTGAGTGGGGAAATGGTTAGGGCATATAAGTAAAAAAAATCTCTATGGCTCTGAGAATGATGCAGAAGGATACTTCAGTCTGTTTTAGGAGAATGGGTGGGTTTCTGGTTAAGTCATGTAAGAGTCATGACTGACTTGCGCTGTTTGAGATTAAGGAGAGATATGAGTGGTAGCTGATGGTTTGCTCCATAGGGACAAAAAAAATAAAAAAGGAAAGAAACTATTAAAACAATAAAATAATGTAATTAAAAATATTAAATTCCATCATGTAATTTCATAATTTATATATATATATATATATATATATATATATATATATATATATATATATATATTTATATATATAGGTTTCCTATCAAAATAATGAAATATACCTTACTGTCTGTCAGAAGGTCGAACGGAAAGGTGCAGAAAGGCAAAACTGCGAATGCAAACCCTGTCAACTCTGAAACGTTGACACGTGGCTTGTTTTCGAAGTTTTGAGCATTGTTGTTTTGAACTGGATTGCACTACAGTGGGGCTTGGTAAAATTACCCTTTTCCTCACTGTAGTGCGATCTTGGAGTTAGAATATATAATTAGCAGGGGGTGTGGGGGGGGGGCTTGTCCTCCTGCAAAACGGTAGAAATATGTATGCATTTAAATGGTGTATTTTTTGGATTGTGAGTGGTCCAGTAACTATTGAATGTTGATTCCTGCCTTCTGAACAAACCAACATTTTGAGCAGTCGGCCTGATGGTGTTCATTGTTCCGGTTCGGGGGTGTGAACATTCATGGTTTGGCCTTCAATATTTTGATAGTAAACTATATATATATAGATAGATAAATATAGATACACACACACACACGTATAAATATACACACACACACACACACACACACGCGCGCACACACAGACACACACACACACACACACACACACACACACACACACATATATATATATATATATATATATATATATATATATATATACACACACACACACACACACACACACACACACACACACACACACACACACACACACACACACACACACACACTCTGGCAAAGCTAGGGTGTGGCATAACGGGTAGTGGGTGTAGTGGCCCAGAGTGCAATTTATCAGGAGCACCATCTTCAGTACCAGCATTCATGAGTGATGCAGAAAGTACAGACATTCATAAATGAATGGACAAACTGCAGTTTTGGTCAGAGATGAAGCTCTCTGTGTTGTATTTAGTTGTAGCAAACCACTTGTCACATTTGTAGTAACCTTTATTTCTTTTATTTTGTCTTTAACTGAAAGTTGAGGGGAGGCATTAGACCGAAGAACTTCAAGGGGGCTAGCTACATTGTGTCAATAATGTCAGCTCCAATATTAATATTTACAGCCTACGAGCAGTGATCTATACATTTTTATGTTTACTGATGTCAATACACAGCTTCTGGTAGAAGCATTTTATCAATGGTGATCTGTTTTAGCAATACTGTACTTAGATGAAGCCATATTTATAAATCATCAGTAAGATACATTGAGCAGCCAGAGAGAGAGTCACATGTGACTTCAGAGCTGCAGAACGTATAAAATATGATGCTGTTGCCCAAGTTGTAAAGCAGAAATCATGCCATTGTTCTTCAGGGGCTAAACGTGCAGTGTAGGGATATAAATCTCCAAAAATCATAACCCTGTATTCAAACAACCAGTGAAATCATGTGCAAATCAGAAATCCCATTAAAACCATCATACACTCGTCTAAGGTCATAATTTAGATTTAGGAAGAGCTATGTCACTAGTTTGATGAAGGTGCTATTTCTGCAGCACTGGATTGCAAATATACATGAGGTAGTGAAGTATTCAATCACAGTATTTTTTTCCAAGGAAGCTGATGTTTTTGGAGATTTGGAGTAAGAGATGATAAATGAACAATCTGAATTCAGGATAAAATAGTTACTTGCTACATGGCTGGATTGTGGACTAAATATTTTATTTGCAATATTTTATTTGCAACTACCCTCACTAAATGTACATCAGGATTTTCTAAGCTGAGTGCTTCAAACTCTCCACTTGCGTTATATGATGAATTTCAAAACAAGGGCGGAATATGTCTGTAGCTACTGGAGTCTGAGTGTGTTATAAGACCCATGTGTCATTGTGCATTCAAGAATCACTGTGCTGAAACATATTGTTCTTTGGGGGGAACAGCTCTATATCTCCCATGCCGTCTTGCCAAAGGGAGGTTTACAAATATATTTATAAAACTATTTCTCTGTTTTGTTAAGTTCTCTCTGCTTCCTACATGCATTACTTTTGTGATATTTTTGGAATTCTATTTGAGTGATATGGAGTACCTACCCCTGAAGTAAATGTACATCGAGCTTTTTATAAGTTGTGTATTTCAACTCATCATATATCTTTATCTTTTGTTGACTAGGTTAGATTTTCCCTATTCCCTAGTGAATGTTCTATACAACAGTGAAATGTGTTGGTATCTAATGTTGTTTAGATTAGTGGCTTGTGAGTGTTGTTAAAACCCCATATGTTGTTGTGCATTTGAGGACTATTGTGCTATAATACATTTTAAAGGAAGTTTTGCATATTTCCAGTAATGTATCAATCAAGAGAGGTTTACAAATACACAAATAAATGTTTCTCTAATTTGTCAGCGTCACTCTAACTGGACTTGTACTCATCTGCTGTTAGGCTTTTTTGCTTCTTTCTTTTGAAGACTGGGCATGCCAACACGAACTGGGTAGCAGTGCCACTCAGAATGTTAAGGTTATGAACTGCTAAGCATCTTTTCCTTGAAATGTTGGGTTTGATTCCCTCAGGTGTCCAGTGACAATGGCATACTGTGAACTGGGCAAATTGTTTCAGCAGATAGCAGCAATAGGTTACTCCAGAAAAGACAGATTTCTGACTAGTGGGCTTATCTAGTTATTAATGGTATAAATATGGAGGCAAGTAGGGTGCATGCTCCACAGATGTTGAATGATTCAGAAGGACAAATCATACAAAACTGAAACAAAAAGTGGAGGGATACTTTTCTTATATCAGGTCCATGACCCTAGGGATTTAGACACTCACTGGTGGTACTTTTTATGTGTGGTTTATTCGCGGGATCCTGAACACCTCAGATCAAAAACAAAAATAAATCTAAGTACTATTATAGGGAGAAGAAGTATGTCAGGGATAAGAATAACTTCATTAGAGGGTGGATTTTTCTTTTAATGAAATGCAGAAGTTCAGTTTTTGTTTATCTGTGGGTCATCCAGAAAATGGCAGACTTTGATACAGCTCAAAAGAGCAGAGTAACAAAGATATGTCCACTATTCATACAGAACAACTCACAGATGTCAGTGACTCGGGTAGCAGTACCCTGATTTAACTGGCCAGAAGCAAGTTTGATTTTCATAGATTATGCAAAGACAGCAAATAGTGCATTTCTTGGTCTGATAATTTTATCATTTAACTTTGTAGTTTAAAGTATAATAAAGCTCAGAAAAATGTTTAATTTAGTCAAACCCCTTTGCAACCCCACCCTCTAAAGAAGTAGAAAATTATCCTCTGTGTGTACACAGAGTTTAGCTGTAATTTTAAGGTAGCTCTGCGTGAAAGCAGAAGCTAAGGTTAATAAATCACATTTAAGTTTCCACTTGATAGTAGTTTGACAGCAGAAAATGTTCTGTGGGGTCATATTTCCTGTGACCTGAGATTGTAATCAGACTGTACAGACAGGTTCTATAGCTATGATTAGTAAACATGGTAATCTGCCAAAGGCAGCAATCTCTCACTGGTATGTAAAAATACATGGTGTAGCTGTCAGCTGGGTGCTCATGTTACTCTGTGTAAATACTTCTAGTAAAGCAAGTTCTGATTCCAGTGCTTCGAGTGATGCTAGCATACTAATTGCATACATTTTTAAAGCCAAATATGTTTTTCTTGTTTTAGGCAAGCATACATGGTGGATTTGTTTCTTAGAAGCAATCATTTATTGCAATCTTACTTTTTAATGAGTGTATGTCGGTAATAGTTCTGTGGCTGTCCCTGTCCAGTAGGAGTTTGGTAAAAAGGTATCAGCTGCAGCTCAGGTGATAGGTTCCACGTTAATTAAAAGATTGAAAGGTCCGAGGTTCTAGACTGTCCTGAGCTTACAGTGATGTGATGTTGTTGCAAGAGTGCAGTACTACCTTTTAGAGGAAGTTTTAAACTAGTATTTGTACTTTTCAAGTGAAAATGGTAGATTATGTGATACAGCACAAAAACAATTCTAAATGTCCTAACATTTTGCAGCAATAAACAGGCTTGTATAACCTCCTTCTGATATAAAAGTCAGTTGTTGTGATTTATTTTTCACGTTTTCCCGGACAGATGTTGCAATAAGATAAACAAGAAGTTATAAAATGGTATGATTTTCTCCATAGTTTGACTAAGTCATGCAGATGTTATAAATGTGCATTTCAACAATTGTGCACCATTTACATGAAATTCAGTGACATTTTGAATTTCTAGTGAAGGAACAATTGATATAATGTTAGTAAAAATAAATCTAACTAGTCTCATATATAACTACTCACAACAAATACTTCTTTCTAAAAAAGCTGTATTTTAGAAGTATGTCACTTTCAGGTGCTATATATTACCACTGTTCATAATGGACTAAATTCAGTACTGCTAATACAACGGGTTGCCAAGATGCATTACACTAGTCTCTGGGCCGGATTTATGAAGGCTTGCATGGAGTGTAAGAACAGTGTAAGACGGCAGACAGGCAATATGTCTACTGAGCGATTCAGCAATAGCCGGTAGGGGCGTGCATGAGAGCTTCTAAAGCTACTCTTGCATGGACATTATTATGGTATGCAAATTACCTCATTTGCTGCTGAAAGCTATGCAAATGAGGTAAATTTGCGATCCAGGAACCACTAACCTGTCCGTGTAAGAGAAGTGTTATCTGCAGAATTGTACTCTGTTGGTAACGGAGTACCATTCTGCAAATAGCTAAACAGAGCTATGACAGCTCCAAATAAAGGATGCATCTAGTTAAGGAAGCATGCCAATGGCCAAATATAAGGCCATTGGCATTTGGAAATGTTGTAAATCCGCAAAATCCAATGTAATTTTTTTCCCCGATTGCCGATGTTTAACCCGCAGCACAGTGTCGCGCAAACATGCTGCGCTTTAAATTAAATGAAAAAAAGGAAAAAACATCCACAAATGTGCTTTTACACTAAAAAGCTTGTCCTGCCATGCAGGTGAATGGCAGGCTAAAAACAATATGGCCACTGAGTAGTGGTTGCTAAGGGGGGGGAAGCTCAGTGTGAGAGATGTAACCAAGCATTAGTAGGCAATCCTATGCAAATGAGGATAAGGATAGTGAATCCCATCTTTCCCTGGCATGTGAGCCATGTCTCTACAGTGTAAGTGTGGGAGTAGGGTAGTAGTCGAGTAGAAGATAGGTGACATCATGAGGGGGTATGTCTGAAAGACTTTAAGGTGAGTGGAGCACAGTGGCATTTGTTTGCCCTGAGTTGCTCAGGATTGCAAGAGGCGTATTTACAGTGGTAGTAGCTGAAAACAAGAAACCAAAGGCGTACGCCGTGGATATATCATAAATTTCTTGCAAACAGGCACACAGCGTGTGCGCGTGTGTGCGTGCGCGAGTGTAAGCGAGTGTGTGCTAGTGTGTGCATGTGTGCGCTTGTTTGCGTGCCGCTGCCCCTTGTGGAAATAGAAAGGGAAAAAGGAAGGAAAAGAAGTAGTCTGAAGTTAACCAAGGAGAACTAGCAGAGCTGCCAGGTGAAATATATCACAATCAGCCAATTACACAGGCAGTCGACTAGCCCAGCCCAACCCAGCAATTTCAACTCTGCAAACAGCAGTCTAACCTGTCTTCTCACAAGAACTCTGCAACATTGCAGTTTAGAAAGAGTGAAAACTCAAAAAGCTTAAGGCTGACAAAATGTTAGGGGCTGCCATTGTTATTATAAACCAACATGTGCAAGGTGCTGAGGGTGGTGATGTTGTGAATGCTGCTGAGCAACCCACAGTGAGGAGACGGAGAAGAGTGTACAGACCCAGGGTAACCTACCAGGGGCTACATGAGCTGGAGATAGTGGAGAGCTATACAATGGACAGAGACCTCTTGCAGCAAATTGTTGAGCTGTGCTGGCCACGCCTCACACATAGAACCAACAGAGGGGAACCCATCCCAGTGGATACCAAGGTATGTGTTGGCCTATGAATACTAGCTACAGGTACCTTCCAGAGACCAACTGGTGATATGATGGGTGTTTCACAGGCATCAACATCCAGGGTACTGCACCAGTTCCTGGATGCCATGTCAGCACATGTCAGTGAGCATGTATATTTCCCCAATTCCAGTGAGGCATTGGCCAGCAATATGCGTCTCTTCCACCAAATGGTGGAATACCCTGAGGTGGTGGGTGCAATAGACTGCATGCACATACACATCAAAGCACCACCCGGTGAGTGAGGTAGTGTCTACATCAACCGCAAGGGCTTCCCCTCCATCAATTGCCAGGTCATGTGCGATGCCCAGGGCATAATAATGAATGTGTGTGCTGGCTGGCCTGGAAGCTATCATGATTCCAACATCTGGCAGCTGATGCAGCTGTACCAGAGATTTGCCAGTGGAGGCATCCCTGATGGTCACCTAGTGGGGGATGCTGTATACACACTGGAGCCGTGGCTGATGACACCCATCAGAAATGCACACACACCTGAACGAGAACTCCATAATGAGGCACATGCACAAACAAGAAACATAATTGAGCATGTGTTTGGGATGCTCAAGTCACAGTTCCGGTGCCTGGACACATCCGGTGGAGCCTTGCAGTACTCACCAACTACATATACCAAAATTGTCATGGTATGTGCCATGCTACACAATATGATCCCAAGAAAACAGCTGCAGCAGGAACAGCATGGGGCAGGACCAAACAGCCCCCCACCATTGCCAAGGCCTGCACAGGCACAGTGTGACTCAGAGGAGGAACAACCTGAGCCTGTCCCAGTAGGCAGAAGGAGGCATGCCCAGTATGCCCTGGCCTTGGCAAAGAGGCAATGCATAGCACATACACTGACTCAGTAGTAACCCTGGAAATGACACCTCTCTCTGACTCGCACATACAATAAAAGGGATGTCTAACTTGACACTGCCTGTTTCAAACATGCATAGGGAGTGTATTATGTGCATCCGACATAGGCAGCCCTGGAGCACCACCTGAGGCATGATTGTCCTATATTAAGCAATATAAAGCAGTGTTAAGCACATTTTACCTGTATTTAGCATATTTAAGCACAACTGCGTGGAGCTGCGTGCCGCACAAACTAGCGCAACGTCGGGCAACTTTGGGCAACGTTGGGCAAAGTCAGGCAAAGTCGGTTAAACACGCTCACACCTGCTTTACTGTTCCTTAACCAGTCAGGTCTGCCCAGTGGGAAAATAAAAAGCAGTGACAGGGCTCAAACTCAGGATACTGTGCACTATAGACACAGTACTGAACCACTAAGCCATGACAGCATTTCACTGGCACAGACACAGCAGGGCAATTGTAGACTAACGCAAACACAAACAAATGCTGTATCATGCCCTCTGAACCCCCCCCCCCAGGCCTATGCAGACAGATAACAGCAGGCCAGGCAGTGTGATGTGGGTTGTGTAGGCTATGAAGTCACAAACTAATAAACGTGGTTGGAAGCTAAGGTCTGTAGTACAGTAGTATGCCTCAAGCCAGTATGATAGGCAACAGTACACACTGAAATGGAGTACCTGACATAGCAGTGCAGGCCTAGCAAATGTGTATAAGTGTCAGGTGAACCCCCCATCCAATGTATACCCACAGTAACAATCAGATGTGCCCCCTGGGTAGAAATGTGCAAATAGTAGCTGTCCCCCCTGTATGTAGAAATGTTGATAAGTGTATGCAAAGTGACTCATGGAAGCCCTGCAGGCACAGCATGCTTTCTGTCAATGTAAAACACAAAGGTGAGCCCTGAAGTAAAAAAAAACTTGATTTTTCACGCACATATAGTATATATGTCCATACTGGGCATGCTCACACACCAACAAATTTAGCAAATCCCAGTCAGCAACATACTGAAAGGTCATACTGGGCATGCTCACACAATAAATGAAACAAATGTCAGTCAACAACATACTGAAAGGTCATACTGGGCATGCTCACACACTTAGGCCATGTCTGAGTACAGCAGTGGGCCACACATATCTGGCAGTTGCATTTCTCACCCCAGAAACATGTCACTATCCACCAATCCTGCCTTGCGCACACAGTGATATGAAAACAGACCCATACAATATATTGGACTCCTGTCATAATCAAACTATTTACTACAAGTACTGAACTTGTCCAGAGAAAGTGAAAATTCAAAGAAGACCAATAAATCTC
The DNA here is from genome assembly GCF_019279795.1 of Protopterus annectens. Lineage (NCBI taxonomy): Eukaryota > Metazoa > Chordata > Ceratodontiformes > Protopteridae > Protopterus > Protopterus annectens. The sequence goes on along the minus strand of NC_056727.1, from coordinate 1,137,109,458 downwards.
CGATCAGTATCATCAATAAACATTGAGCACTCCTAACATTATCCAATCCATGTTCTGGCAAAAATATTGTCAAATAGTCCATAGAGAACCATGAAGCTTTATTTCGCAATGTCATAAATATCAATGTAAACACATATATGTTCTGAGTCATTGCAAACTGTAAATTAATACATGTACATGACTGACACTGCCATCTTGTCAGACAGGTTCATACATATTCACCCCCCCTATCACTGACAAAAGGGCCCATTATCATACCTGGAGACTGTGAAAACCCAGAAATCACATATACAATGGTTAAATAGCACTTTCCAAACCTAAAAACACGGCGTCTATAGGATGACATGGCTTCCCTAGCTCATATGTGAACTTCAAAACAAACAGACCCTGCACCTGAACAGTCCATTGCGACTCACCCTCTGTACAGGATATGAAACTGTTGAATGTGTTACAGCAACATTTGGCAAACTCCACAAGTGTTGTTGCACAACAGACCATAGGAACTATTGTCTTATAAGCCTATTAAGCCTGATATGCAAGGCCATGGAGTCCATCATGATGGAACTCATAAACAGAGCTATTGTGAGCCTACAAACACCCAACCCTACCAATTTAAGTTTGGTCAGGGGCAGATCATGGTTCCCAAACCTGCTAGACTGTTTTCAAGGCAGTCACCCAGGACATACATCAATGAAATGAGCTACACACGTCCTACATAGACCTTGGAAAGCCCTCTTCCAACATCCCAAACACATGTTGTATCCACAAAATCAACATCCAGTGCATAAATATGTATGTCATCTGATGGATTGCCAACTGGGGCACAGATAGATCCCACAAGGTAAGAATTGTGGTCTCCTGTTCAAGCTGGTAACAACCGCTGTCCCCCATGGCTCAGTACTGGGACCCCTCCTGTCCGGTGTATACTTTTCAGAAATACAGTCAAACACACGAGGGCTATGTTTAGCAAAGTGTGTGGATGACTGCAAAAAAGTTGTCATAATCGATGTTTGGGACAACAGAGACATCCTTAAAAAGGGTCTCAGTCAGACAGATGTGGTGTAAAAATTATGCCCTCGAGCTACAGTCATACAAATACCACATAGGTGCCAACACCCTAAATATGGAGGTGATAATAAGGGATCTATGGACACATGTGGACAGTCATCTCTACTTCCGGAAATATATCCACAAAGTGGTTAGAAAATCATGCTATGTGTTCCCACAAACTGCCAAGGACTTTGCATGTAGGTCAAAGGAGGTTCCCTCTACTCATCAGTCATCAGACCCGTCAGAGAGTACCACAACACACTTGCGATGAATCTGACTAGGCACCTTCAGCAGCTGGAAAGACCACTGAAGTACCTCAACAAGAGGATTACTGGCCTCAAACAGTTGCTCCATACAACCAGACTGAATTTAACTCAATCTGTACTCTGTTGCATACTGTCTACTCAGGAGATCTCTGCCCAACAGACAGGTCCATGTCCAATGCAGAACTGATGTACATGCGCTATCTGACATAAACCCAAGCTCACTGTACCACATGCTCTAGAGATATCATCATCACAACATTAAATAGAACATGTTGGAGGGATACATGACTAACTCACAGACTTCCCTTCCTTTGGAACAGGCTCCCAACCGACATTAAGCCGAGACCCTCAGTGACACTCTTCTAGAGGAGTCTTGATGAGTCTATGTGAAACTGAACTGTCACACCATGGATCACTTCATCAGCTCTACTACACAGTGGCCTAAGGAACTAACTCCATGGGTGGTGATAGCTGCACACTCTGGATATACTAATATATGCCTTCAGGCAGATAGCCTATCACCTACCTATGTACCTATATATATATGTAGGGGGAACACAGTATAATAAGCCAAAGATGGATGGGCACAGATGTGTGTAAGAGGGTGACCATGACAGGGAGCCATCCAGGACTATCCAACCCAGCACACATCCCAATGGCACGAAAGACATGAGGTGCACATCTCTCCCACTGTACATAACAGCCACCAGTATCTGTAAGCATTACAGTGTATGTGGTCCATGTGCCTGCTGTACAGCATGACTGTACAATGAAGTATACATCTACTATCTGCAGACATGTACCTGTCACATAGGTCCATAGGTATGTAGTAGACTATGTCCACGAAGGCATATGTCAGCCTACGCAAGTTGTGCAGCTTTCACCACACCATTGGGTAGTCTCCCAAGGCCTAGTTCTAATAGTTAGTACCCTAAGCCCCTTTCTAGTGGGGCTGCTGATGTGATGACTGCCATGAACTGTCTGCTTCCCATCCACTCATCAAGGTTCAAATTGAAGAGTGTCAGCGAGGGGTTCTGTCTGATGTACATTGGTATCAGTAAGAAGCTGTGATCCATGATAAAATCCTCCAAAGCTAGTTATGAAAACAGAATCGACACTGATTCTAAAGACAACCACAAAGCATTCTATAGCTATGTCAAGAATCTTAATGGCAACAGTCAGATCTGCTCTGAGTTACAGCACAATGGCACTAAGTACACAGACCCAACTGATGTTGCCAACATCCATGCAGATCGGATCAGTGCTAACTTTATCCCCCCTCACCCATGAATGAGCACATCTCCATAACAGAAGACTGCAAAGTTGCTGTCATCACGGCTGCACAGGTAAAAACACTCTCCAAAGCCAGTAACACAGCATCCATGGGACCAGATAACATCACAGGCTGTGGTCTACACAAACTACAGAACGAACAGGCACCACACCTACGTACCATGTTCAGTCATAGCCTCATCTCAGGCTTTGTGCCTGCTGAATGGCGCACAGTGACGGTTATCCCACTACACAAGGGGTGAGACACCATGGTCCCCAAGATCTAGCGGCCCATTAGCCTGATAAGCCTGCTCTGCAAGGCCATGGAATGTATCATCATATAACTTATAAAAAAGGACATTGGTAATCTCCAAACACTGGACCACAACCATGTTATGTTTGTAAAAGGCAGATCATGTCTCCTAAACCTGATAGACGTCATTGAAGCAGTCCCCAGAACCGTAGACAAGGGTAAGGTGGTTCACAGCCTATGTAGATCTTGCCATGGCTTTCAACACCATCAACCACTCTGGAATTATAGATAAACCCACTAAACTAGGTATAAATCGCTATGTCATAAGATGGGATGCCAACTGGCTAACTGACAGAACACACACTGTGAAAGTAGCAGACTCCAAGTACAACATTAGACCAGAGACAAGTGCAGTATCACAGGGTTCAGTCCTAGCTCCTGTCCTGTCTGGAATCTACTTCCCTGAAGTAAACTTTAACATAGAAGGTCTGTGGCTAATGAAGTTTCCAGATGACTGCAAACTAGGAGCCATAATTAAAACTACTGAAGATGTGGACATCCTACAAAAGGGCTTCAGTGAGACAGATGCCTGGTGTCAAAGCCATGGATTTAAGCTCAATGCCAAAAAGTGCATTGTCATCCCCTTTGGTAAAAACTCTGTAGCCATGAACTACAACATAGGTGATAGTATACTTAACACTGAAAGTGTAATTAGAGACCTTGGGTCACAGGTGGACAGTGGATACAACTGTGAGAATCACATCCCTGCAGTAGTCCGGAAATCCTTCTATGTGGCACACCTCATCACAAAAGGTGTCTCATGCAGGATAGAAGAGGACATTGTTCCCCTCTACTCGTCACTCACTAGATCCATAACAGAGTACAATGCCCCTTTTGCTATGTACCTCACAAGATATCAACAACAACTGGAAAGGATGCAGACATACCTCACAAATACATTAGCGGCCTGAAATACATGCCATACACATACAGTCTCAAAATGCTCCAGCTGTACTCTCCTAAATATCGCCTACTCAGAGGTGATCTCTGCCTAACATACAAAGCTATGTCAAACACAGAGCTGTTGGACATGCTCCACGTAAAACACTCAAAATCCCTTGGCTCTTCAGCCCCAAAACCCAGAGTGAAATACAAAAGGAAGTGGTGTATCCATTTACCCTATGGATACCCACACCTTCAGGTTAGTGGCACAGCATGACGCCTTGGAGACCATGCAAGTGCAACTAACATTGTGCAAAGCTGCTTATCAGATTGTAGCCTGCTACAGATCACCTACCTTGTCTCAGGAACCTCACCCAGTATTCCTGAGAACAGTGGAAAATACAAATGTCCTACCAAACACCATTATATGAGGAGAGAACAACTACCAAAACACTGACTGGGAGAATTACTTGTGTACAACGTCCTTTGCCCAGTGCTTCCCAGAATTTAAAAACTCTAATGCTCTGGAACAGCTGGTTACCATGCCCACTAGAGGTGACAACATACTGTACCTCATCATCACCAACATGGGGTACCACTGTTCCACAACAGAGATAAACCCCTCACTGGTAATATCAGATCATAAAGTAATCACACTGGACATCCACATCACACCCCCCACAGTCAAGGAAACCACTGTGAAGAAACTTTCTAAAGCAAACAGCACACTTCGCAAGACCAAAGTGGAAAGTTCTAAAGCACCTTTGCTATAGGATAATGCTATACAATCTGCAGAATCATTTACAAGTACATTCTATGAGCATCTACAGGGATGCATGTATTGAGACATGCCGAATAAATCCGTGATGCACTCCTCCAAATATAGGAAACCAATATGGTGGTTGTCACACATAAATGAGCTATACAGTAGAAGGAGGGAATGAACACATGATAGAGCAAACTTCAAATAAGGAAAGGCATCACTGATCATTATTAGGAAGAAACAATGATCGCTCATAAAATAATCCAAGGCCAGTTTCTAAAGACAAATTACCAAGGAATGTAAGAATAACAGCCACAAAGCCTTCGTTAGCTATACCAAACATTTAGGTGGAACTCTCAAAAATGCTGTCAGCTACTGCAAAATGGAAAAAATATACACTGAACCAACTTACATTGCCCACATCCTGGGGGACAATTTCAGTGCAACCCCCCCCCACATCACCCCCAAAAGGGCCTGTGTCCATCCCAGAAGAATGCAGAGCAGCAGACCTCATGGACATGCAGGTAGAAACAGCCTTCTCCAAATCTAAGAACACAGCATCAATGGGACTGGATGATGTCCCAGGCTGCGACTTACACCAGCCCCAAAAGGAACTACACCCTCACATACATTCACTGTCCAGACTCAACCTTACCACAGGCTATGTACCCAAGGAATGGCATACAGCAACAGTCATTCAGCTTCACAAAGGGGGTGCCACAATAGAACTAGGAAAACAATGCCATATAGGCCTACTCAGCCTGGTCTGCAAAGCTATGGAGCAAATTATCATGGAACCCATAAACAGAGACAATGGGGACCTCCAGACACTGGACTTTACCCAACTTGGCTTTGTTAAAGGTAGATCCTGTCTCCTAATCCTAGTTGACTTATTTGAAACAGTTACCAAGGACATAGATGGAGGTGAATGTAGTCCACACAGCCCACCTGGACCTCACTAAGGCCTTTCAACACCATTCCCCACTCTGGCATCATGGACAAGCTTCGAAGATACACTAAGTCACTGTTCATCCAAAAGTAACCAAAAACACGGTAGTCACAAACAAACAATTTAATGAAGCTTTCGGGTCTACACCCTTCATCAGCACATAAAATCACCTTACATAAGTTGCATTTAAATAGAGGAAGCACTAAAAAACACATGATCAAGCCAGCCAACCAGATACAAACCAAAATTAATTATGCAAATAATTTAAAATGCATCACACCCAAAACTCTTAAAGAAGTTTTACTTATATTAATAAAAAACAATTTTACATAGATTAAATATAGTTACATATAGATAAATCATTCATATCAAATAAGAACTTTTTAAAAACTTTTTTAAAAAACTTTTAAAAGGTAGCAGCTCAAAGTTAGCATCATAAATTCTCCCTCTGACGCTTAATCAAAACTGGTTTGAGACTTACTGCTCCATTCAAGCCAGGCCATTTATCAGCCTGTAAACGTACTATCCACTCATATTCCTTCAATAACAAAATATTTTCCAAGTCACCACCCCTAATACCCATTCGTACAGTGCATATGCATCTGAATTTAAAAGCATGAATTTGAAATTCATGTAAATGTCTGAATAAACCATTTGTCTCAATCTTCCATCTTATTTCGGACCTATGCTCTATTATTCTATCTTTAAACTTCCTGGATGTTTTCCCTACATAAAATGCGTTACATGAAACACAGGTAGCTAAATAAACTAACTTAGTAGTACTACAATCTGCTTTGCAAGTAAACTTAAAACATTCACCTGTTGTAGGATGTCGGAAGCTATTATTACTATCATTAATATCAGAGCAACAGACACAATTATAGCACTTGAAAGTGCCCACTTTAGTACATAAAGGAGCAGATTCAGTTTGAAAATCCTTATAACATAATATTTTCTGAAACGTCTGACCATTCCTAAAGGCAAACCTTGGTACTGGACCTAAAATGTCCTTTAAATCTGGTTGAGACATTAAAATTACCCAATTCTTTTGAATTATTTTACAAACATCATTTGTATTGGCATTATAGGTGGTAGTAAACCTGATGACAGGCTTGCTTACTACCTTATCAGCTTCATTCCCTAATATATACCCTGAGTGAGTCAAAGAAACGGAACTAAAAACTGGTTTATAAGGACCTCTTCTGCCTTGCAAAACCTCTTCATAACTCATATTTACATCTCTAAGGTAATAACCATTCTCAATAAACTCTTTCCTCATCTTCTCAGTTTCCTCTAAAACACACCCTCCTCAGTTGTTAGTCTACTGACTCTTATTAACTGAGATTTTATAATGCCTCTATATATATGTACTGGATGCATGCTAGCAGTATTTAAATATCTTGCTGCATGCACATCCTTCCTATGCACCTTTGTTTCCAACCTTCCAAGTTTCCTATATACCCTTATATCTAAAAAATGCATTGTATCTAAAGAAAAATCCATCTTAAATTTAAGGAAACTTGTCGTAGTGTTGAGATAGGACAGAAATTTTTCTAACTGAGTCAGAGTCCCTTTCAAACAAAAACAGTCATCAACAAATCTGCAGTAACAATCAAAGTAAAGAGCAAATTCATTATTTTCATTTAAGATGTATTGTTTTTCCCATACATATAAAACTAAATTAGCAAAGGTATTGGCCATGGACGTCCCCATGGCCACCCAAGTTAACTGCTTGTAGGGAACACCATCAAAAATAAAATCATTCTTTGTCAACACCAAATCTAATAAGAGGCAAATATTCTCTATTTCACATGTTTGTTGAGAGGATTGCATTATTAAAAAACTTCTAATTGCCTCAATCCCATATTCTATTGGAATCACCGTAAAAAGTGACACAATATCCAGTGTAACTAAAATAATCAGAACTAGTTTCACCATTAAACCACACACTAAGTTTCTCTAAAAGTGCCAAAAA